>NC_092149.1:32327077-32352077 GCF_045791955.1 Oncorhynchus clarkii lewisi
GGATGAAGAGTTCAGAGGTACATATTAGCCCTTTCTCCACCCTGGCACTTATTCCTTGAGTGATTTATTCCACACCAGCGCTGGTTTATTTAAGAAAGCACAGTTGAAGGGGACAGGTGCAGATGGCCATCTGAGAGACAACGAATCAGACCCGTGTGTAGGGATGGCATGTAGAGGGAGAGTAGCCAAATGCGACAGCCAGCAGTAGCAGCAGCAGGGATCTCTAAAAGTGGGCCCAAAGGATTTACAGCCATTCACTGGATGCCGATACCTTTGTTGTGGGCCGAGTTGCCTCCTTATTGGTCCAGAGAGCTGTCAATCATAATATGTTTAAAAACAGATCTGTCAGGATAGGCTGGCTGGGAATGGAAGGGAATTGGTGTTCGAATGTGCTCTGTTGTGCCAACAACAGTCAAAAACATGCAGTGTGACTGGAGAGGAGGTCTTTGATTGGTTGAGTTGAATCACATGGTTATGTTGCTTAATCTGATCTATGGCTCTGTCTTGTATGTAAATAATGATGTTGAATTGTCTGCAACGGTTTGTCTCTTTATCATGGCTCTGATCGCTCTCTCTCTCTCTCTCTCTCTCTCTCTCTCTCTCTCTCTCTCTCTCTCTCTCTCTCTCTCTCTCTCTCTCTCTCTCTCTTCAAATGTTTTGTGCAATCCCTTCAAAGGATCAAAGTGAATAACGTGATGACAATACAAGCATAATCCAGTGCCCTCAAGCATACCAACATAGCAAAAGGGCTTGGATGGTTTCAAGGAACGCTCGCTTTAAGTGTGTCACCCAAATGTCAAAGGTCACAAGTCTTACATAACGTGAATTAGGTTGAATTTAACCATACCGTAAAGTTGTTTCAGTATATAGCCCTTTTTGGTGCTCTGCAATGTCAAGAGGGCTGGTCACATGATCATTTTCTAGAATTGGATATCAAGACATTCAATCCAATTCATGTTTTGCGCATGCAGTCATATAATATAACATATGTCACTGCCCCCCTGTACGACCCTTATTCTACAGCCTAGTGACAGGGTAATATTACCCTCATGTATGTATGTAGAGGAAGGGTTCTACATGAGCCAGGCTCATTTGCGGTATGCGTGTTGTGTGTCACGTATGGAGAGCACCTTTATTCAGCTGGCATTGGGCACCTTGAAACATACATTACTGTAGACAGTTTGTCAAGGCTGCGGTCATAACTCACTGTACACATATTTGTTTGTGTGTGTATCTGCACGTCTGTACAGTCCAATGCAGGATGTCTGTGTTATTTTCAATAACGGCCACTGAGACGTTAACCGTGCTGAGACATAGACAAACTTGCTGTGTAACCCACTCCTCCACAGCCAGTTTGAACAAGTTATCCTGAAAGTGTGTGTGTGTGTGTGGGGGGGGGGGGGGGGGGGGGGGGGGGGGGACGTAGAGTACGAAGAGATGCCAACACCGTGGGCTATTTTGCAACTGCGTACCCCAAAATCTCCCCGTTGTTTCCCTCAACAAGCTGGCAAAGTAGCCCAAAGGTCATTCCAGCTTGCCCAGGAACACAGGAACACGCTCGCGTGTGCACCCCAGTAAACTCCACCGAAATAAACACCCCCACAAAGGTTGAGCTGCTTTCCCCAGCCAAACCTGACGCCAATGTTCTCTTGTGACCTGACAGAAACATTATGATGATATGAATGAATGCCAGCTGTGACAGATGAGCAATCCTTGAAGGGCTATTAATAATCCTAGAAGGCCAACGAGGGAACTTCTATTGCATTGCATCTAGATAAAGGGTAATGGTAAAAACTACATCGATATAGTGCTTTTTACAAGCACTCCAAGTGTTGGTAGTTATATGTTAAGAGGGGTGAAAGTTACTCAAGAGCTTGACTTTAAGTGACGGAATGTTACCAGGCATATGAGAAATGCTCCAGCTTGCAGCCTCGACTCGAGGAGGTTAAGGGGCGAGTCGCTGCATGCCTCACGCCTATAGAGACTGGCTAGGACTTCATTACGCAGACTTTTCCCTTACATGTCAACCAGTTCACATATAGGCTACATACACTTCATGGACGAGATGGGGCGGACAGTGTTTGAGTATACCTCCACAGATCAGCAGCTGGGGCCTGGAGGAATGCATCCTGTGTTTGTAGTGACTCTGTGATAGGTCATTATTGTGATGAAAAGGGCACTAATGTCAGCCATTTAGGCTCTCACCCAGAATGCTCCGTTGTTTACTCCCTCAGCCTCATTACCTTTCGTCCAGGCTTATTTTTGCCTCCTGATTTATGGATTGTGGGTGTGCTTTGGGGTAAACACAAGGGTTGGCAATATGGAGGTATGTTACCTATGGGCTATATGGGACAAGTGTTGCAAATGGCATTATGGTCATGGGTGGTAAGCCAGGTTCTCAAACAGGTTTGGAATGACAACAACAAAGGAGTTGGCTAAAGTTTATAAAAATTGGTACACAGGCCAGGTGGGTGGGTAGGTAGGTGCCCGGTCCACTATGCAAGGGTTGTTGACCACAGTTGTCTCTTGGACATTTATCCAGCGTGTGTGTGTGTGTGTGTGTGTGTGTGTGTGTGTGTGTGTGTGTGTGTTTGTTGCGTGTATGCATGTGTGCGTTTGTGTAATTGAGCAAACACAAGCATGTGCTTGTGTCCTATAAACAGGTTTGCACACAAACACACACACATTCTATGCTGTGTGGCTACTCATGTTTTAAGTGCCTGTTGGAAATGGCAGTAGAATGAGGTATTTTTCTAGCTACTACTATTCCAACTGTTGCGTAACAAACTATGAAGCGCCCATTCACCTCTCATCGTCATTACAACACACATTCGTTGTTGTTTCCACTAAGGTTTGGGATTTCAGATGACATAAACCTGTACTATGATGCCAAAATCATGTTTGCTGAGCGAATGTATAGGTTTGCATTCATTCTTCCGATTCTAAATATACAGAACATACTCTGTTCATGTACTGTGATACATGATACACTCCCCTACATATGTATTTGGATAGTGATGCTAAAATGTTTAATTTGTCATTATACTCCAGGATTTTGGATTGAAGCTCAAATGTTTTATATGAGGTGACAGGACAGAATGTCGCCTTTTATTTGAGGGTTTTTTCATGCATATCTTTTACCGTTTCGTAATTAAAGCTTTATATATATATTCTCCCCATTTGGACAAATTTAACTTATAGTGTATTAAAGTGTACTATTTGGTTCCATATTCCTTGCACACGATGACTGCATCAAGCTTGTGTATCTACTACAAACATGTTGGAGGCATTTACAGCTTGTTTTGGTTGTGTTTCTGATGTTTTGTCCAATAGGAAGTGAATGGTGAATCATGTATTATGTGGGTGTGTTTGATCACCCTGTTGCAGGAGGATTTTCCTGCCATACAGGACGTTTTACTTGTCGTGTAAAAACGCTCCTGAAGTTTGTAATTTCCACTTAGAACGTTTAGATCGATTTTTCCCTTTACAAAAAATGTATCAACCCCTACAAAAATGTCTGTTACTTATAATCCACATAATAATTCACATTTCCTGTTGCTGTAATTATTATTTTCTTGCTGTAGCAAACGGGCTCAAATGAAGATCCTACATGTGCACATGAATGTGGATGCTACCGTGATTATGGATAATCACGAACGAATTGTGAATGATGAGTGAGAAAGTTACAGAGTGATGAAGATCATTAGAGTACTATATAGGTAGAGACCATTGAACAGAACAAGGCTATGTCAATAACTACATTTGGACAAAAACACAAGTAGAACCTCATAGTCCCAAGCTCAAAACCAAATGCATCCAATAAGTTTGTAGAGTCACAAGCTTGATGTTGTCATTGTGTGCAATTAACATTAGAACAGATAGTAAACTTCGGACAACATTGTGTAAGAATATTTCGAAGATAAATTCTCCCCCTGATTTGCTTTGGGGTCTGTGTTATTGAAGAGTAACATCAACTGCTAACACTTGGTACACTATAAATTAAATTTGTCCACATACTTGTGACGTCAAATGATCTATAAAGTGCTTTCATTTCTAAACTGTCACCTCATATGAAACATTTGATCTCAAATCCAAAATTCTGGAGTACAGAGGCGTCACTGTCCAAAAACATACGTATGGGTCTGTCTATATATATAGAACCCCTATCATAGTGTTCCAATCATTCTTAATGAGTCTGTAACGGTCGTCGTAGGTGGAAGAAGGAGAGGACCAAAGTGGAGCGTGGTAAGTGTTCATGTTGTAAATTTAATCAAAAACTAAACACTAAACAAAATAACAACGCGGAATAACGAGAACGAAACAGTTCTGTCAGGTGATACACACAAAACAGAAAACAACTACCCACAACTCAAGGGCGAAACCAGGCTGCCTAAGTATGGTTCTCAATCAGAGACAACGATTGACAGCTGCCTCTGATTGGGAACCATACCAGGCCAAACACATAGAAATACAAACATAGAACAAAAACATAGAATACCCACCCACATCACACCCTGACCAAACTAAAAATAGAAACATACAAAGCAATCTACGGTCAGGGCGTGACAGAGTCATGATCTATGACATAGCTGGGCTACGCAGGTTAAAGAATCAACACTATCTTTGTACGGCAACACCACAATACAAGTTCAATGGGAAAGCACAAGTGACAATCCTCATGGTCATTGAGGACCACTAGCTACAATGCTCCTCTATCAGTCCATTTCTTGGCATCCCATGTGGAGCGTTACGCAAATACACGGAAGAGTGTGAGTATCTAACACACGGAAGAGTGTGAGTATCAAACACACGGAAGAGTGTGAGTATCAAACACACGGAAGAGTGTGAGTATCAAACACACGGAAGAGTGTGAGAATCTAACACACGGAAGAGTGTGTGTATCAAACACACGGAAGAGTGTGAGTATCTAACACACGGAAGAGTGTGAGTATCTAACACACGGAAGAGTGTGAGTATCAAACACACGGAAGAGTGTGAGTATCTAACACACGGAAGAGTGTGAGTATCTAACACACGGAAGAGTGTGAGTATCAAACACACGGAAGAGTGTGAGTATCTGTCATGTATTGTCATGTTGTGTCTTTCTGTCCTGTCCTTTCACCCTGTCTCCCTCTGCTGGTCGTATTAGGTTACCTTTTCTCCCCCGCTTTCCCCCAGCTGTTCCTTGTCTCCTCTTGACTACCTCGTCACCCCTTCTCCCACCTGTTCCCCTTTTCCCTCTGATTAGTCCCCTATATCTCTCTGTTTTTGTTCCTGTCCTTGTCGGATTCTTGTTTGTTGTGTTTCATGCCTGAACCAGACTATCGTCCTGTTTGCTGTAACCTTGTCCTGTCCTGCCGGAATCTGCCGGTCTATCTGAGCCTACCTACGTTTGGTTATTAAAGAAGCTCTGTTTAAGTTAGTTCGCTTTTGGGTCCTCATTCACGCACCGTAACAGAAGAATCCGACCAAGAATGGACCCAGCGACTTCGGATCCTCTCCACTCAGCCGTCGAGATCCAGGGAGCGATGCTAGGCAGACACGAGCAGGAATTGTCTGCTGCTCGACATGCCGTTGAGACCCTGGCCACCCAAGTCTCCAACCTCACAGAACAGGTTCACCATCTCCGCCTCGATCCACCGGCCACTTCCAGGGCTTTCGAATCTCCGGAGCCCAGAATCAATAACCCGCCGTGTTACTCTGGGGAGCCCACTGAATGCCGCTCGTTCCTCACCCAGTGTGATATTGTGTTTTCTCTCCAGCCCAACACTTACGCCAGGAGCACTGCTCGTGTCGCCTACGTCATATCTCTCCTTACTGGACGGGCTCGTGAGTGGGGCACGGCAATCTGGGAGGCAAGGGCTGAGTGTACTAACCAGTATCAGGACTTTAAGGAGGAGATGATACGGGTTTTTGATCGATCTGTTTTTGGGGAGGAGGCTTCCAGGGCCCTGTCTTCCCTATGTCAAGGCAATCGATCCATAACAGACTACTCTATTGAGTTTCGCACTCTTACTGCCTCCAGTGGCTGGAACGAGCCGGCTTTGCTCGCTCGTCTTCTGGAGGGTCTCCGCGCAGAGGTAAAGGATGAGATTCTCTCCCGGGAGGTTCCTTCCAGCGTGGATTCCTTGATTGAACTCGCTATTCGCATTGAGCGACGGGTTGATCTTCGTCACCGAGCTCGTGGAAAGGAGCTCGCGTTCTCCGTTGCCCCCCTCTCCGCATCACTACCATCTTCCTCTGCCGGCTCGGGAGCTGAGCCTATGCAGCTGGGAGGTATCCGCGTCTCGACTAAGGAGAGGGAACGGAGAATCACCAACCGCCTCTGTCTCTATTGCGGTTCTGCTGGTCATTTTGTCACTTCATGTCCAGTAAAAGCCAGAGCTCATCAGTAAGCGGAGGGCTACTGGTGAGCGCTACTACTCCTGTCTCTCCTTCAAGATCCTGCACTACCTTGTCGGTCCATCTACGCTGGACCGGTTCGTCAGCTTCCTGCAGTGCCTTAATAGACTCTGGGGCGGAGGGCTGTTTTATGGACGAGACCTGGGCTCGGGAACATGACATTCCTCTCAGACAGTTAAGGGAGTCCACGGCCTTGTTCGCCCTGGATGGTAGTCCTCTCCCCAGGATTCAGCGTGAGACGCTACCTTTAACCCTCACTGTTTCTGGTAATCATAGCGAAACCATTTCTTTTTTGATTTTTCGTTCACCTTTTACACCTGTTGTTTTGGGCCATCCCTGGCTAGTTTGTCATAATCCTTCCATTAATTGGTCTAGTAATTCTATCCTCTCCTGGAACGTCTCTTGTCATGTGAAATGTTTAATGTCTGCTATCCCTCCTGTTTCCTCTGTCTCTTCTTCACAGGAGGAGCCTGGTGATTTGACAGGGGTGCCGGAGGAATATCACGATCTGCGCACGGTGTTCAGTCGGTCCAGGGCCACCTCTCTTCCTCCACACCGGTCGTATGATTGTAGTATTGATCTCCTTCCGGGAACCACTCCCCCCCGGGGTAGACTATACTCTCTGTCGGCTCCCGAACGTAAGGCTCTCGAGGATTATTTGTCTGTAGCTCTTGACGCCGGTACCATAGTCCCCTCCTCCTCTCCCGCCGGAGCGGGGTTTTTTTTTGTCAAGAAGAAGGACGGGTCTCTGCGCCCCTGCATAGATTATCGAGGGCTGAATGACATAACAGTTAAGAATCGTTATCCGCTTCCTCTTATGTCTTCAGCCTTCGAGATCCTGCAGGGAGCCAGGTTTTTCACTAAGTTGGACCTTCGTAACGCTTACCATCTCGTGCGCATCAGGGAGGGGGACGAGTGGAAGACGGCGTTTAACACTCCGTTAGGGCACTTTGAATACCGGGTTCTTCCTTTCGGCCTCGCTAACGCTCCAGCTGTCTTTCAGGCATTAGTCAATGATGTCCTGAGAGACATGCTGAACATCTTTGTTTTCGTTTACCTTGACGATATCCTGATTTTTTCACCGTCACTCCAGATTCATCTTCAGCACGTTCGACGTGTCCTCCAGCGCCTTTTAGAGAATTGTCTTTTTGTGAAGGCTGAGAAGTGCACTTTTCATGCCTCCTCCGTCACATTTCTCGGTTCTGTTATTTCCGCTGAAGGCATTAAGATGGATCCCGCTAAGGTCCAAGCTGTCATTGATTGGCCCGCCCCTAAGTCACGCGTCGAGCTGCAGCGCTTTCTCGGCTTCGCGAACTTCTATCGTCGTTTCATCCGTAATTTCGGTCAGGTGGCAGCTCCTCTCACAGCCCTTACTTCTGTCAAGACGTGCTTTAAGTGGTCCGTTTCCGCCCAGGGAGCTTTTGATCTCCTCAAGAATCGTTTTACATCCGCTCCTATCCTTGTTACACCTGACGTCTCTAGACAGTTCGTTGTCGAGGTTGACGCGTCAGAGGTGGGCGTGGGAGCCATTCTTTCTCAGCGCTCCCTCTCTGACGACAAGGTCCACCCATGCGCATATTTTTCTCATCGCCTGTCGCCGTCGGAACGTAACTATGATGTGGGAAACCGCGAACTGCTCGCCATCCGGTTAGCCCTAGGCGAATGGCGACAGTGGTTGGAGGGGGCGACCGTTCCTTTTGTCGTTTGGACTGACCATAGGAACCTTGAGTACATCCGTTCTGCCAAACGACTTAATGCGCGTCAGGCGCGTTGGGCGCTGTTTTTCGCTCGTTTCGAGTTCGTGATTTCTTATCGTCCGGGCTCTAAGAACACCAAGCCTGATGCTTTATCTCGTCTCTTCAGTTCTTCAGTAGCCTCCACTGACCCCGAGGGGATTCTCCCTGAGGGGCGTGTTGTCGGGTTGACTGTCTGGGGAATTGAGAGGCAGGTAAAGCAAGCGCTCACTCACACTCCGTCGCCGCGCGCTTGTCCTAGGAACCTTCTTTTCGTTCCCGTTCCTACTCGTCTGGCCGTTCTTCAGTGGGCTCACTCTGCCAAGTTAGCCGGCCACCCTGGCGTTCGGGGTACGCTTGCTTCCATTCGCCAGCGTTTTTGGTGGCCCACCCGGGAGCATGACACGCGTCGTTTCGTGGCTGCTTGTTCGGTCTGCGCGCAGACTAAGTCCGGTAACTCCCCTCCTGCCGGCCGTCTCAGGCCGCTTCCCATTCCCTCTCGACCGTGGTCTCACATCGCCTTAGATTTTGTCACCGGACTGCCTTCGTCAGCGGGGAAGACTGTTATTCTTACGGTTGTCGATAGGTTCTCTAAGGCGGCCCATTTCATTCCCCTTGCTAAGCTTCCTTCTGCTAAAGAGACGGCACAAATCATCATCGAGAATGTTTTCAGAATTCATGGCCTTCCGTCAGACGTCGTTTCGGACAGAGGTCCGCAATTCACGTCTCAATTTTGGAGGGAGTTTTGCCGTTTGATTGGGGCTTCCGTCAGTCTCTCTTCCGGCTTTCACCCCCAGTCTAACGGTCAAGCAGAACGGGCCAATCAGACTATTGGTCGCATCTTACGCAGTCTTTCTTTTCGCAACCCTGCGTCTTGGTCAGAACAGCTCCCCTGGGCAGAATACGCCCACAACTCGCTTCCTTCGTCTGCGACCGGGCTATCTCCTTTTCAGAGTAGCCTCGGGTACCAGCCTCCGCTGTTCTCATCTCAGTTCGCCGAGTCCAGCGTCCCCTCCGCTCAGGCTTTTGTCCAACGTTGCGAGCGCACCTGGAAGAGGGTCAGGTCTGCACTTTGCCGTTATAGGACGCAGACTGTGAGGGCTGCTAATAAGCGTAGAACCAAGAGTCCTAGATATTGTCGCGGTCAGAGAGTTTGGCTCTCCACTCAGAACCTTCCCCTTAAGACGGCTTCTCGCAAGTTGACCCCGCGGTTCATTGGTCCGTTCCGTATTTCTCGGGTCATTAATCCTGTCGCAGTTCGACTTCTCCTTCCGCGATACCTTCGTCGCGTCCACCCGGTCTTCCATGTCTCCTGTATTAAGCCCGTTCTTCGCGCCCCCGCTCGTCTTCCCCCCCCCCCCCCCCCCCCATCCTTGTCGAGGGCGCACCCATCTACAGGGTCCGCAGGATTTTGGACATGCGTCCTCGGGGCCGTGGTCACCAGTACCTCGTTGATTGGGAGGGGTACGGTCCTGAGGAGAGGAGTTGGGTTCCCTCTCGGGACGTGCTGGACCGTGCGCTGATCGAGGATTTCCTCCGTTGCCGCCAGGTTTCCTCCTCGAGTGCGCCAGGAGGCGCTCGGTGAGTGGGGGGGTACTGTCATGTATTGTCATGTTGTGTCTTTCTGTCCTGTCCTTTCACCCTGTCTCCCTCTGCTGGTCGTATTAGGTTACCTTTTCTCCCCCGCTTTCCCCCAGCTGTTCCTTGTCTCCTCTTGACTACCTCGTCACCCCTTCTCCCACCTGTTCCCCTTTTCCCTCTGATTAGTCCCCTATATCTCTCTGTTTTTGTTCCTGTCCTTGTCGGATTCTTGTTTGTTGTGTTTCATGCCTGAACCAGACTATCGTCCTGTTTGCTGTAACCTTGTCCTGTCCTGCCGGAATCTGCCGGTCTATCTGAGCCTACCTACGTTTGGTTATTAAAGAAGCTCTGTTTAAGTTAGTTCGCTTTTGGGTCCTCATTCACGCACCGTAACAGTATCTAACACACGGAAGAGTGTGAGTATCTAACACATGGAAGAGTGTGAGTATCAAACACACGGAAGAGTATCTAATAATGGCTGCACTTCCCAGAAGCAGTAACTTAAAACTCTCTGCTGAACCAAGGACAGGGAGGGTTTGGAGAACTTGGATTGTTGTTGTGTGTGCTCACAGCAAACATGTTACTGGGTGTCACAGGAGGTTGGTGGCACCTTAATTGGGGAGGACGGGCTCGTGGTAATGGCCGGAGCGGAATCAGTGGAATGGTATCAAATACATCAAACACATGGTTTCCATATTTTTGATGCCATTCCATTCATTCCATTCCAGACATTATTATGAGCCGTCCTCCCCTCAGCAGCCTCCTGTGCTGGGTGTATGTTTGTCTCTACGTGTTCGTAAAGACGGGTAGAGCATAGATGCATGTAAAAAAAAAAATCTAGTTTATGGATCATAGTTACATGGCATGTGACTTGTTTGTGTAAAATGCATTGCCTGAGGAGCTAGTGTCATATGTAGATGGCAAACTAATGGTCATTTTGTGCAGATTAAACCCACCATTGGTTGGGCATCTATATTTGTCTTCAGCGTCAACATGTCAATGGGGAAGATGTCACTGGACACACTGGACGACCCAAGGGTGAGTACCAAATGGCATACTATTCCCTAGTGCACTACTTTTTGTCCAGAGTCCTATGCGGCCTGGTCAAAAGCAATGCACTATAAAAGGATTAGGGTGCCATGTGGGACTCAGCCTCTCATAAAGGACCCCCTAGGAAGATATCAGTCCAGTCCAATCCAGCCAGTAGGCCTTGACTATAGGAACCATACTGTGTTTGGCATGGAGAGGAGGGCCAACCAGTTGGAATCCTCCCAGGGTTGATCTCTTTACATAAGGTGCTATTTCGATGGGGAACATTCTGTGCACGTACTGTATGTACATCCCAGTGACAGCCAGACGCATAATACTAAATGCGGGTCCGTGTCGTGTGTGTGTGTGCGTGTCCTCGCTCCCCCAATCCCAACCTTATCTGTTAATAGGAAAATGCAAAACTGACTCAAGATCTAGGGGAAACTTCCCCCCACACCCGTTCTTCACCTTATTAGACTGTGTGGAATTTGACCATATTGCTTGCACCTATCCAATCCCTTCAGATCCCCATTAGGACCTAGAGACTAGAAAGGAGGAGCCAGAGTTTGATTTGGGATTCAGATAACGAAAGGGAAAAGGGAAAAGGGACGAGCGCAGATATATTGACATCTGCCAAGATCCTTATACCAATATAGCAATTCTACGAAGTGCATGGAAGTGGATACTTTTGCGCACAGCCGTAAACAACGACTGGTCTTACAGTAGCCCATGGTGTGTGGGTATTCTGCTAACTCTGAGATGCATTCTGGGTAATGGACCATGGTGCATGTGAGTGCACGGTGAAGAGTCATCAGATGACTACAGTTCGGTTGGAGTTCTTTGGTTTTGAGGTGATGAGCGAAACACACCATACATTGGTAGTCTGAGGATCCACGTGCGTATGGATACAGAGATGGGTTTGGGATAAAGTGCCTCAAAGATGTGTTGATCTGTTAGTCATTATTCTCCATGGACACATCAGCTGTTCGAGAGATGATACCAACACAAAAATGGGCTTGTAAATCACTTAACCTACAAATATCAATGTACTCTTCATGTGACATATTTAAGGCGATAATGTGCTTTTCTCAAGGCTATACAGTACATTGTCCAGTATCTCACTGTCTCTTCAGTCTACAAAACCGTTCGTCACGTTCATCATGGGGTGACTGTGTACCTTCCTGAATAAAGCCTAATGCAGAGAGAAACAGAGACACCCTAATGTCCAGGGTCACGGACCCCCATGCAGGCTAATCCACTACAGACCACCAAGGACCGCCATCAGTCACCAACATGCCACCCATTCTGTTTGGTTTCTTAAGCAAATTCACTTTCCTCTGTAAGCATTTTTTGTCCTGTCTTGATAAAGAATCCAAATACAAGAAGCCTATTATCTATATACACTGAGCGTACAAAACATTAGGAAGACCATCCTAATATTGAGTTTCAACCCCCCCCCCCCCACCCCCTTTTGCCCTCAGAACAGCATCAATTTGTCAAAGCATGAACTCTACAAGGTGTCGAAAGCGTACCACAGGGATGCTGGCCCATGTTGACTCCAATGCTTCTCACAGTTGTGTCAAGTTGGCTGGATGTCCATTGGGTGGTGGACCATTCTTGATACACCCAGGAAACTGTTGAGCGTGAAAAACCCAGCAGAGTTGTGTAACAGTGACGCTGGGAGTCAGGAAGCAGGTGCAGTTGGTGAGTATAATGATAAAGAACATTGAGCGATACAAAACAAGAGAAGCGTCTGGACATAAACACAGAACCAATACTGTCTGAAGAGTAATGCTAGGGAGTGCTAGATAAAGGGGGAGTAATCAGGGTAGTGTTGAAGTCCAGGTGTGCTTCATGACTGGGTGCAGGTGTGCGTAATGAGGGTTGCCATGGGTGTGTAATGATGGGTTGAAGCCGACCCTGAAGCCGACCCCCATGACGTTGGGAGTGCAGGAGGGATCTGATGGCATTGGCGGGGATTCCATCAATGTCCAGGGGAGGCGGAGGAGTGTTGTGGGGGATGGCTTAAGCCAGGGGACCAGGAACCACCGGCCTGAGGAGGGAAACATGAAAAGAGGGTGAGATCTGGTAGTTAGTGGGGAGCTGCAATCTACACGTCACCTCGTTGACCCTCTGGAGGACCTTGAACGGCCCCACAAACCCAGGTGCTCAGCTTTTTACATGGCAGGCGGAGTGGGAGGTTCCTGGTGGAGAGCCAGCTGCGATCACCAGGATGGAACATGGAGGCCTCACTGCAGTGGCGAATCAGTCTGCTCTTTCTGATGGAGGACGGTGCGCTGGAGCCTCACGTAGGCATTGTTCCAAACTTATTCTTCACGCCTGCACCACTTGTCCACCGCAGGAGCTTCAGTCTAGTTTGGAGTCCAACAGAGCCAGGGCTGGCTGATAACCCAGAACACACTGGAAGGGAGTCAGCCCGGTGGAGGAGTGACGCAATGAATTCTGGACATGCTCTGCCCAGGAAAGGAATCGGGCCCACTCCCCCTACCGGCCCTGGCAGTGACTCCTCAGGAACCTCCCCAGCTCCTGGTTCATCCTCTCCATCTGCCCGTTAGACTGAGGCCGGTACCCAGAAGTGAGGCTGACCGTGATCCCCCAGTGTCTCCATGAAGGCTTTCTATACCCTTGACATGTATTGGGGGCAATACCCTTGTATCCAGGGCCTGGCGAATGTTCACAACTACGTCCAGGAGCACAGGGTCAAGACTCGAGAGGGCGGAACTATGGGTATACTCAGGACAGGAACATCTCCCGAGTCGTAGAGTCTGAACAGGACATCGGCTTTGTCAGATTAAAACGCAATCTATTTCTCGTATTTCTCCGGGGGAGGACAAACAGCCATCGCTAACCTGGGTGGAATGCTGGATGGGCTGGGGTGCTGGCTCGCTGGGTTGACTTGTAGCAGAGAATCCTCCGCTTGTTGGAGGTGACACCCCTTGGGTAATATCGAGACATTGAAGAACACGGAAGACCTCATACATAGACATTCTCAGTTGCGCCAGCTCATTGTGGCGTTGGAGAAGTAGGTGTCCCTGTTCGCCGACCATCTGGGAGATGTTTTGAGTCCCTAGTGCTTCCATTTGTAGAGGCAGTATTCTGTAACAATTGACGCTAGGAGTCAGGAAGAAGGTGCAGTTGGTGAGTATAATAATAAAGAATATTGAGCGATACAAAACAAGAGAAGCGTCTGGACATAAACACAGAACTAATACTGCCTGAAGAGTAATGTTAGGAAGTGCTAGATAAAACTGTGTTTGTGTGGATGGAACACTGTGTTCTGTACATTTTGTTCTGCATTTCGGGTAGTGCTTCATGCCCAGAGCTGAGAGTAGTGACATGGCTCCCCGTCGCCACCTGGTGGTGTATTGTGGGAATGCATCTACCCTTAGCCCTCACTGCTAAAATGTAGTTACTGTACATTCATACATACATACATACATACATACATACATACATACATACATACATACATACACAAAAAGGCAGGCAGGTGGGCAGGCACACACAAACACGCACACATGTGCACACACACATACAGTATGTTTTACATTTACTGATGTTCCTAGTCCCATGAATTAGGTGACCTATAATGATTACTGCTATGTTGTTGGACTTTACTTGTCTACATATGGAGAGGAAAGCATTGTTCCATAATCATTGATTTGTGAACATTTACTCACTAAGCTTGATATGATACTCTCCATACTAATAATGTCACCCCAACATCCATCCTTCAATTACTTTATACTTTTCCTTAAAGAGGCAATCAGCAGTTGCTACATTTTTGGGCTTCTAAATGAATATGTACCTACTGATTCTTTAAGAATATCACTTATAAATGCCTCATGAGCTTAGTTCAACCGTCAAAATATAAGCTTAGTTTGTAAACAAAGTAAATGTAAACAAACACTATATAGCCGCAAAACATGGTTAAAACTAAACTCTGTCTATGATTTTTAGAGTGGTTACATTTCTCCAGCCCCACAGGTTTTTAGCAAAACAGGGGCAGGGGAAGTGCTTTGTTATTGTTTCAACTGCTGATTGCCACTTTAAACTGACATGTACCAGGAAGTAACTGACTGTCAAGGTGTATCACACTTCATAGATGCAAGATGATTTCTGACTTCTTTTTAGCCAACATTCACATACAACACCCCCTTAAACAATCATTAAAAAGAGCATTTGGTGTTTCTTCTCCTCAAATTTCCTAGCCCACCACAATTGATTTTGTTTGGTAGCCTCGTACAGATACACCGGTTTCAACTGGTTTCATGCCCCATATGTAATAACATAAAGGGTAAATCAATCCTGAGTCAAGGAGCAAAGGTAAAACAGGACAAGGTAAATCAATACATTCTTATCCATGAAGTCAAACACACAAAAAAACTATTGTGAAATATTAACGTTTAGACTTCCTGAGTCATCTAGTGGCCATGAAAGGCAATGCACAAAGGATGTACTACACATGTCAGAGCCTTCCTATGTTCCTTGTTATCACAGATCTAAATTGTTTGGATTGGTCAAAGCCTTGCCTACACCAATCCAATCACTTAAAGATCAGCGATTACTTCAAGGAAGGGAAGAAGGAATGATGCATTGTAAATCTAATGGAATAGGACACATGTGAGGTTGAGGCAAGGTAAAGGAAAACCCAATGCTGTTTCTTTCACCTCCAGATGGCCTGTGCTGTCAGATCAGTCTGGCCTCTTAGGATTGATTGAGGATGGAGCTAAGTGGAGGGTTATGGTCTATGGTCTATAAGGAGAAAATGCATGAAATAGAAGGCCCATATAGCCTACAATACATAGCTGAGGCTACATTCCTGCAATATGAGTGAGTTTGATCATTCCTTGACTAGAACTAGGTACATGGTGACGCACCTTTGGATTGAATCCCAGCCTAAGTCTATAATAATTGCCGGAGTTGATTTGCTGTGCCAGTAGACTTCCTGTTGAATAATGCAGATGGAACTTTAATGTAGAAGGACACAACCGTTCAGCAGACAGAGGCATGATGATCAGGTGCAGCAAACATTAACAACACACTGTGAGTGAAGGGGATCAGTGAGTTTTAGGCCTGGTTTACTGGTTTACAATGAGAAACCTTGTTTCCAAATGAATAGGACCCAGATAAATATTTGGATATCTCCATCTGAGGAAATCCAATCCCGGGCAGCCATGATCAGTGGCTGGAAACAGGAAACATCCATCAGCAGTCAAGCCTATACTGTGTTGTGTGTGTGTGTGTGTGTGTGTGTGTGTGTGTGTAGATGCCTCTCTCATACAAACCCATATATTATTGAAGTTAATCTTAGAGGTATACAGCCCCTCATTAAGCGGAACTCTACATGGTCATCAAAACCGACAAAATGAGAACAACAGGCATGCTAAGATCACACCGACGTGTAGTAGAATCAAGATTATCGTCAAGGCTGCCAGTATTACATTGGCAAAACACCACCAATGCATTTAGGATTGAGACTATATTCACCATGGTTATGATTGGTGTACGCAAAACTATATAACACTTTTTTTTTGTGTAATAAATCAAGTCAGATAATAAATAATGAAACTTTGTAAAACTGTTTTCGAAGAGTTTATAAAAATCGGGCAGAAACATATTTCCTTTAAATATCTGGTTGTATTGTGCTCAGTAGTCAATGAAACCGTATAGGTCATCAAAGCTTTATGATATATGTCTCCATCTACATTACACTGGCAAGCCCTCCTCAGGTTGCCAACAAACCAGAACTTGGAATCCAGCTCTCCAAGGAGGTGAACAGGTAAGGATTGGAGTTTGCAGTGTACAAATGCACTAAAAGTAAATTAGGTAGATGATAAGAAAAGAAACAAGAAAGACATGATAAAGTGTTGTCACTCAACACTTTTCAAATGTATCTGGAGTCCAGGAAGTACTCTACTCTTTAGTCGCCCGACCCTAAACAGAACTATAAGTATCGACGTACATGTTGTGATGGTACAACTTCATTTGGTAGCAGTAGTCTGCCCTGAACGTTCAGCCAGAATTGTGCCACGTTTTATAAAGAGCTGATCTTGCTTGTAAGTCTACCACGTGACAACGTGTGACAGAAATGAACGACTACCAACGAGGAGGAAGATTAAGCCCTGTGTACTGATCTACTGAACAGGAGCATCGTTGGGCTTTGGGCCTGACTTCTCATAATGTTGGCCAAATGGGACATATACTCTAATCCGTATCTGAGTGTAACGGGCATCTAATCATGGCACCAGTGTGGAGCCACCGCCCACTGGGTTAGGGTTACAGCGTCCAGTCTAGCGGTGCCAGTCGACAATGGCCCACTACCTCTGGAAAAGAGCCCTGCTGAAAAATGCATGAGGAAACCCACACCTGTTTCCAGGTAACCGATGCAGCCTGAATCCAGAACCGTGACGGTGTGTGTGTCGGTGTGCGTTTGTGTGTGTGATTGCGTACATGCATGGGGTTGTGTGTGTGTGTGTGCTCACATCGGCAACTGTTTGATTCCTCTAGCTGATCAGATGCTTCATAGGGATGTTACCAGCAACCTGTGTTCCTGACAAGAGACATTGACATTCTAACAACATGAAACAGCACAGGCCTACAACACTGTAGACAGGCCTAGGGTGAGTCAGGTCAAAAGATCCGTCGAGGCTGAGTCGTTGTCTAAGAGCTGGAAGTGTACGAATGGGAAAAGGGCATTAGTCAAACTGAGAAGACCTGCAGAGGGGACTTTGGCGGAGGGTGGTCTGCCTCACGAAGCTGTGAGGCCTTACTGAGAGTTGTTTCAACAGTTCTAGAGGTCCTGTAGGGTGAACAAGCATGAATCCCATATGGAAAGTGTACAAGAGCAAAGTGCTGAAGACCCTGAACCCGGACCTAGAGGAGTACACGGAGGAAGAGGTAGGGAATAAAAAGCTTATCTCTCATCGGCAGATGTCCCCTGCAGATGTCTTGCTCTCCCTGATTCGAGTTTGTGTTCCACAAATTCAAGTTTGTGTTTGTCAGGTGTGGGCACTGATGTCAGATCAGGTAAAGAGAAAGCAAGCAGGTAAGAGCGCTGATCTGGGATCAATTCCCCACCACCACTAACGCAGTCTTATTCACTTGGGATCTAAAACTAATCCTAAATCAGCACTCCTACTCTGAGACGCCTGATACACACAACCGCTCATTTAGGATCGCTGTGGGTTCTCACAGCGACAGATCTGTTGGTTTGCTCATCCATTGTCGTTGAAGTTTTATTCATTGTTGTTGAAGGCTTATTTCTGCTGGAGCTTTGAGGAAACTGCAGAGCAGTTCCTCTTGTGCTTTGTTATAGTTTTGGCTGAAACACGCTAATCACTGTAGCATAGGCTTTCAATTGCAGAACCGAAACCCAAATCGTTGCTATAGTACTCTGTCTGCAGTAGCTACTGGTTTATTCATATGAACATTCACCCAACCCTCATACTGTAACCTATGTTAGCTAATATGATGGACAAGCTATGAGTGCTGTCAGACATACTATCAGTGATGCCCGATATTGAATGGTTGTCAAAAAATCCAAGGGTCTTTCGATGATTGAGTTCACAGGATTTTTTTCTTGTCTCTCGACACCCCTGATGTGTCCGGGATTGGAACGTGCTGTAGGAACAAGGACGACCCAGTTCTTCGGAACATCGGAAACCTGATCTCGAACTGGATCTGCGTACACGGATTAGATGGCATTCCAGTGACAGGGGACGAGACGGATACAGACAGAATGTCCTGTGTTCAAGCCCCCGTATTCAAGTCTCAGAGTAGGAGTGCTGATCTTGGATCAGTTTTGCCTATTAGATAATAATGAATAATGTTATATGGATAGGAGTGGGGGCTGATCCTAGATCACCCCCTGAGACGCTGAGGTCTGTTCAGACCTGTGCCCTTGACATGGTGACAGGGCCTATGTGAACGATACTGCATTAGAATGATGTCTGAAGACATCGTTTCCTTAGAGATCTTTGAGTTATGGGGGGACTTTAGCTGTCATTGTACTTACTGTATGTCTGAAACAAGCAAAGTATATTTACCCTCTTGGAAATGACCTCTGTGTTAGTTTTTTTCTATTCTTCAAGTGGATGCAGAAATAAAGTAGGCTGTATACTCTCCCTCAGTTTATTATCTTTGGCATAATGGATTAAAAGGGATAACTTCGATCTGACTTCCTCAATAAAGTAAAGGATGCTGCTACAAATGAAGATTTTGCTGTTGATGTGGATTATGTGTTACATTTGGGCACTGTCCAGCCTTTTCAATGACAGACTTTTCCTTGACATGTTCTGTGTATTTATTTTTCTGGAAAGTGCTTGTAGTGTCTATATTGACGCACTAGAGGGCAACCACTACCAATAAATCGAATGCACTGAAAAGCAGGGTAGCCGAGTACAGCATCTGTTTTTACTCAGAACTGTGTACTGCTGTGCTGAGGCTGACAATATAAATGCGTGATGGTCATTGCTGGGCTTGTGTTCCCAGGTCAATAATGCAGAGATTGACATGAGCCCTGTCCAGGAGGATGAGGGACCCAACTCAGTGTCTCAGCTGGCCAAGAGAGTAAGCACACACACACACACACACACACACACACACACACACACACACACACACACACACACACACACACACACACACACACACACACACACAGAGCATGGAACTTAATGCAGACTTTACATGTTCATCAAACATGAATCACATTCCGAAGGATTGGCATTAGACAGTGCTCCAGTGCACACACACACACACACACTTTTGACACTGTGTGTGTGTGTGTGTGTGTGTGTGTGTGTGTGTGTGTGTGTGTGTGTGTGTGTGTGTGTGTGTGTGTGTTCAGATGCAGGGTGCCGGGGCTAAAGGCTGGAACAGGATGTCAGCACTCTTCAACAAAGAGGATGAGCACCAGCTATTGGAGGAGACTGAGAGCCCGCCTGTCCCAGACCAGTCAGTGGGACTCTATTCCCCCCTACTCTTCCTCCTCCTCCTACTGAACATGGGAATATTAGCCATGTCTAATGAACTAATGCTTAATTCAATAAGTACATGAATAATGTCATTTATATGAATTGAGTTAAACATATAATGATACACAAAATGACGGTCCCCTTCCCTTCCTTGTATCCCCAGTCCACTAGCAGTGATGCCTGAGGAGCCGCAGAGACCGGCCAGACCCTCAGGATTCTGGGGTAGCTTCGCCACCAACTGGAAACAAATGGCCACTTCGAAACAGGCGGAAGCCGCAGCAAACGAGACGGGCACGGTGGAGGAGGGTCAGGAGGCGGTGGGAGAGGGAGCTGGTGAGGGAGGAGGGGGGGAGAGTTACCAGGGGGAGAACGTGGAGGGAGAGCAGAGTCAAGATGGAGGAGGAGGAGGGAGCAACACTAGCTTCTCCAAATACGCCATGCTGGGAGGAGGGAGCGAGAACACACCCTTCAAGTGGAACTTTGTCACAGGCAAGCTGGCTGAGTTGAAGACCAAGAGCATGTCTGGCCAGCAAGACTAACAAGCCAGCTGTAAGGGGGTGGGATGGGGTATGGGGCAGGGATTGAGTGGGGTCAGGGGGGTGAGGGTGTACATGGGGCAGAATGCCCTCCTAGTCTAGCCTGGTCCCAGATTGGTTGATGCTGTCTTGCAATCATTGCACAACAGTGATCATAGGAGTTGGGAAAACAGAGTGAACAGATCTGGGACCAGGCTACTCGTAACCCGTTATCATCTTCATTCTACTTGCTCTGGTGTAGATTGTACCCACCACACCAACACCAGTAGCAAGGATGCCAATCTGTTGCTGTCTTAGCTGACGTGTCTCTTGGCAAGATAGTGATAAAGCCAGTTAGTTTAAACAGAAACAGACTGGCATTCAGGCTAACCTGAGCCACATCAAATCATTCCCAATCCCAAAATGGATTTTTCAGATCTAAGGGAGTGTATAGGGAATAGGGACAAGGGGTTGATTTGAATTTTAGCACCTCCCTTTCCATACCTTCTCAATAGTGTTGAACTCTACAGCGTATGAACCAGCGCTGGCACCCACAGATGGCATTTAGTTCATGTCATAGGACTCATACCTGAAAATGACACCAACTACCAGGCTGGATTAGATCAATTAACCAACAAAAACAGATTAGGAGATTACAGATTACAGAGGGGTAGTGGGATTAGGTGTTGGGTTATGGCACCAATTTGGAAAGGGATTTCATAGCTGATAAGATTTTGCTTTCACTGTAAAAAAACATTTTGCAATGTATATAGGAAATATTTCATGTTTTCTTGTGAAGTTAAGAATGGGGGAAATAGGATGTGCAGAATTGAATGATTGGGATTGCATGGCCTTTCAGGACATAATATTTGTCAAACTGTTTTGGCTGACTGGTTCGTGGAGGTCATGGTTTGAGTGTCTTGGGTTTAACTTATTTGGGCGTGAGACTGGTGACTTATTCTATTGCCCCTACAAAACACAGTTGCAGTGTGACCCTACTGCAGTCATTTTGTGACACTTGTCTGTAAGAAGGTCATGTGTCCAAATTGCTATTTTCTTTTCTGTTTTCAATACGCTTTTTCAAATGTTTTGTTCTGATGTGTTGCTACCTCTTGTGCTCAAATAAACACTATTGCACTGATAATTCACCATTAAGAATGACAGGTCAATGAGGCAGAGCACATGCAAGGGCTTAGGTCTGACTTCAACATTGGGGTGGGCCAATATCGCCTCTTGTTTAATATTGACCTTGTAAGATACACACTTGCATGTGAGCCCAAAGCACATAAGAGCCAATACACACGTGAGAACATGACAGAGGACGTAGACAAATGACAGCCAGACCTTTCTCCCAATCGCAGTCGCGACAGGAGGAGGGCGTTTGCAGCTGGGAGGGTCATTAACTTACGTGTGAACTCCTATACGTGCTAAGAACACATGAGGTCTATGGGACTAGCGTGGGAAGATCTAAGACACCCCTTGAGCCTTGTTGTCATGTGTGCATGTCTGTGTGAACCTGGTCATGCTGTGCGTCTGTCTGTCTGTCATCATGGCCTGGTTACTATGGCACGGGTCCAACCGTTGTCTCATACCGCTCACCCTCAGGGTCAGTGAAGTCACAACCTTTCTTGTTGTTGGACAGAAGAGAAGTGGGGATATGAGAGGAGAGCATGGGGTTAGTTTGAAGAGTTTACAAGGTTGCGCTTTATAGGGAAGTCTTCTGCGGTCAACAGCAGGGGGCGATCTTTGCCAAGTCATAGGTCAACTTCACAGTGAGTATGGTACTATTGGAAAGTACTCTGGATGGTTCTCACTTACAGTCATCTGTTATACAACAGTATATCTCTCAATTACTCTTTATTTAACATCATATAGGTTCTCTCCCTCTATCACACATATGTGAGCACATAGTCCTGTATAGCTAACCTTGTGGGACACACAATTCAGTCCCATTCAAAATCCTATTTTGCCTAACACCCTAAACCTAACCTTAACCCGAAAACCTAACCCTAACCCTAGCGCCTAACCCGAACCCCTATTCTAGCCAAAATACATACAGGCCTGCCCATATTTCCTATCTGTAACTTCCTCCCAGATGGACAGCTTTATTGTAATTTACAGGATACGGACAGACGGACGAACGGACGGACACAGACAGACAGACAGACAGACAGACAGACAGACAGACAGACAGACAGACAGACAGACAGACAGTAACAGATAAAGGGACAGACAGACAGACAGACAGACAGACAGACAGACAGACAGACAGACAGACAGACAGACAACAGATAACAGGGACACAGACAGACAGACAGACAGACAGACAGACAGACAGACAGACAGACAGACAGACAGACAGACAGACAGACAGACAGACAGACAGACAGACAGACAGTAACAGATAAAGGGACAGACAGACAGACAGACAGACAGACAGACAGACAGACAGACAGACAGACAGACAGACAGACAGACAGATAAAGGGACAGACAGACAGACAGACAGACAGACAGACAGACAGACAGACAGACAGACAGACAGACAGACAGACAGACAGACAGACAGACAGACAGACAGACAGACAGACAGACAGACAGACAGACAGACAGACAGTAACAGATAAAGGGACAGACAGACAGACAGACAGACAGACAGACAGACAGACAGACAGACAGACAGACAGACAGACAGACAGACAGACAGACAGACAGACAGACAGACAGACAGACAGACAGACAGACAGACAGACAGACAGACCTCTCCCTTCCTCTCTCTGTCTTTTTCTTTCCTCTATTTTATTTCCTCTCTCAGCATTCTGTTTCCTCCATATCCTCTCTGTCAGCTCTCAATCCCATTTCCTCTCTAACCAACACACGTCCTGTCTCAAAACATCAGTTATTTATGCTGAAAACACTTCAATCCACAGGCAAAGTAGAAGTAATGGTAACTTCCAACTGGGTAATTGATTTTGAACCATCAGTGAGTTGGCTGAGTCCTGTCCCAAATGCCACCCTATTCCCTCTATTGTGCATTCTTTTTTTTACCAGAGACCTATCCCACTGGGCACACACTGGTTGAATCAATGTGGTTTCAACATCGTAATGGTGAACCAACGTGGAATAGTCATTGAACTGACGTCTGTGCCCAGTGTGATGGGTCCTGGTCAAAAGTAGTACACTCTATAGGGACTGCCACATCCTAAATCAACCCCTAGTTATTGCCTTCACTCTATTTCTCGACACTGAAGAGAATCCATTTATATTGATCCCCTTTCGTCACTGGGCTATACGACACTCCCTCTGTAGTGTGCGGCAGTGTGACAGCTGACAGAGAAAGGGTGATGCCACAGCTGTCAGCCTATGTTTGAATCACAACAAGGCATTCCCCTTCCCACCCCTCATGCCCCCTCCCTTCCCCTCATGCCTCCTTCCCTCCCTTTCATGCCCCCTTCCTTCCCCTCATGCCTCCTTCCCTCCCCTTCATGCCCCCTATCCCTCCCCTTCATGCCCCCTTCCCTCCCCTCAAATGACTATTCCAGATGCAGACCATAGGCCTATCTGATGTTGAAACTAACGAGAACACAACCTAGTAACGGCTTTGCACTCTCTGACACTAAACACGGCACGATGCAGCCATTCTGTGGCCATGGAGTTTGTAGAGCATGAGGGAATCACGAAGTGCACATTGACAGACCGCGTTCACAGTTTGAACAGAGAGTACTCTTCAGTGAGGGCAGATGAGGGCACACAGAGACACAACGAGGTTGAG
The DNA here is from genome assembly GCF_045791955.1 of Oncorhynchus clarkii lewisi. NCBI lineage: Eukaryota > Metazoa > Chordata > Actinopteri > Salmoniformes > Salmonidae > Oncorhynchus > Oncorhynchus clarkii. The sequence continues at coordinate 32,351,108 of NC_092149.1, forward strand.
GCCAGATCTCCGGGGTGCTGAAGTTTACTGGATGTCTAGGCTCCAAATATGTGTCAGTGAGCATTGGGTCACATGGGCATGTTTAGTCCCTCAATTGGATAAACAAATGTGTTTGGTTGAGCTAATGTGTAATGTGCATCAAAGACAAGTCAACAGTGATTTTATACAATACACAATGTACACAAGAATAGTTGTCCCTGAATTGTAGTACATGTTCAAGTGGAGGGTTACTCATTTACTTATTTGAGAAATTGTAAAGAGAGAGTGAGAGAGAGAGTGAGAGAGAGAGAGCAACAGCAACAGCAACCGCAACAGTGACTGAGATAGACTGCGAGAAAGAGACAGAGACACAGAGGAAGTGACAGAAAGAAAGAGATTTAAAAAAAGAGCAAGTCCAATCAGAAGGGTGTTGAAGGTTGTAACAGAGTGAGCCACAACAACCCCAACCCCTGTATTAGGATGTTAAGGTTGAAGTACTCAATCTTATCTTGACATAACTTGACTCCCAGATGCCCAGGCATACAGGTTGTCTTGTCTGGCGCCCTGCCCTGTTGAGAGATGTACATCCCCGTTTAAATATGTAACTCAAACCACACAGTCTTTTCATAGGGGTGTATGGAGACACTTGAAAACCCTCTGTATCTCTCTTCACTCTCTTTCTCGCACCGACTGTCTCGCTCTTTCTCTCTGGAAACCTGACCCTACCGACTCTGCGTCCTGTTCCAAACGGCCCATGTATGTTCTGTCCCCTTGTGTTTCCTGCTCTGTTCCCTCTGTTCCTCCCATGCCTGCAGGTGTGTCTATACCGCTACCTCCCTCCCTACTACATTCCAAGACATTATCTCAGATCAGCAGAGGCTGGGTCTTTTTCTCCCCGTTTTTAACCGCTGAATGACTGAACGATGACGACTTAACAGTGACACTCCTGTGCACAACACTGCCTGAGTTCTTCCATGAAGTAAGGACAGCC